>NC_057801.1:776807295-776820554 GCF_018294505.1 Triticum aestivum
TTCATTGCGTCCAACGAAGACCATAGCCATGCTCAATATTATAGTCTCATATGCAATCTGATAATTGTGGAGTAAACGAAATGCTCGAATCTTCATAGAAAACCATGTCTCAGTCTCCCAGTCATCCATGTTTACAAATGTTGTGTCATCCATGTTTGCTTTAAGAGAGTTGGTTATTGTTGCCTTATTCTTTTTAGCATGTGTGTTCCTTGTTGATCTCTTCTAGGATGTAAATTTATCCCTACTAGATAACTAATGACCTTTATAAAGCCAAATTATTAAAAAAAATGTCATCAAATACAAGAGAATTCTCAACATTAAGATACTTCAGTCCAGTCTCTGCATTTAAAGCAAAGATAGGATGTATTTTCCCAAGGGAAAATAACAAGGACAATTGCATGTACGTTAGACAATATATCATGTACTTCTTGTCCACGACTAAACCTATAGTCAAAGGTGATAACGATGCAATTTTCACGAGGTCGTTAGACTACCGGGTAATGGCTCGTGGCTTAAATATTTTGTTGTTATTTTTGTGTGGTATAATCTGCGCTTCTGTTTACAAGTAACAACATGTTGAATGAGTATCATTTTGTTAAAAATAATGTTGAAGATCAAATATTAAATTCAGGATGTGCATATCAAGTCCATGATCACTTATCGCCTAATTAAACACTTACAACTAATTTTCCCTAGCATAAGGATAAGTGACAGCCTATTAATGGTATTGACGAGATCTCAAATTTTGATCCGGGCAATAAGAAAGTTTGTTTTGCTAAATGAGTGCACAAAAAGAAACAAATTACTATGACCATAAGATGGGAATACAGTTGAATGCACACTCAGAGTCCCTGCCATGAACAAATCTGTGTCGAGGCGGAGTATTATAATAGTGAATGGGGTTCCAGTGAAAATTATTAGATTCTTGTGAATACATTACATTGGTATGGTAATTTTGTTCAGGTATGGACTAATGATGTTAACAATTCGATCAAGCGGGGGAATGTTAGGATTATTAGTTGACCGGATGGTTAAAATGTTGATTACAGTTCAGGTATGGACTAATGATGTTAACTAATTTCATGATTAACACAAATTAAATGCAATTAACAATATGTCCATGATTGGGGGCTGACTTACGCTAATATGGTTAAATCCCATGATCAAAGACGACACAATATATAAGGGGGCTGACTAGCATGTACTGATTAGTCCATCGAAGAAGGTTACCTGCCTCCCAAAATTCACTCCAAAAACAAATGTGGAGGGGCTGCCCATTGACGTGAAGATCAAACAAACCCGGCGATGTGTCCGAGGCCTGCAAGACTACACTGCTACGCCTACTGATCGTTGACATCAGCTTGAAGACCTTTCCAAACGGAGGATAATTCTAATACACTTAATTTTTGCGTTAGATGAAATGAGAGTTAATGTGATTTACATAAGGTCATATTATTCATCGCATGGGAGCCTTATGTCTGGTTGTGTTTTATTGTCAGAGCTCTCTCTCTCTCTCTCCCTCAAACACACACACACACACACACACGCACGCACGGGAGCCTTGAGTATGTTTTTTTTGCTGCTGGTACTAACATGACAACATAGTTAGATGCTACAAGTGATTTAGGTAGGTTGGTGAGTACATTGTGTTGAAATGTGAGAAGGGCCTAGAGCCCATATAACAATTTCAGATTTGATCTCTAAGGGCCCATGTAGGTGGCATGACAAGGTGGTGGGAAGTTTAGTCCCACCATGCTAGTGGAAGAAAAGTTGGAGTGGTTTATAAGGGTGGCTCTTCTACATGCTATTGGAGCTTGAGAAGAGAAGAGGCCCTCGCGCGCTCCTCCTCCGCCGCCGCCCGCCGCGGGTTGCGGGAATGAGCCGAGCTCACACCTATGCGCTTATTTTTGCCAGTCACTAACGGAGAAGTTCTGACAGCAGGGCCACGATCCGAGACGTCGGATCGTGGGCTGTCACGGACTCGGACGTGGGTCAAGGCCACGTCTCTCCACGCGGCTGCGTCTATATAAGTGTGTTGTGTCCCCTAACCCTACCCGCCACGAACAGATCACATCTGCTCATGCGCACGCCCACCGTCGTTCCTTTGCTGCTGCTGCCGCCGGTGACTCCATCCCGTCCGCCGCGTACACGGTCGACGGGAGAGCAGGTCTCCGAAACCACGCCCTTCTGGTTCCTGTACGGGGTGAGGGGCGAATAGGTTTTTGGGCAGCGATTACGCGACTGCTCGCTTCCGATCGTCTACTTCCTCTACATCCGCGTCGCCTTCATCATCACCATGTCCACCGACCCCGACCGTGCGCCGCCGAGAAAGCTGAAGCCGACAAGAAGGCCGCCGAGGACGCCGCTGCTGCCACCAAAGCCGCGGCCTCTGCATGGCCTACTGGAGGGTATAACTCGTTTATCCCGCTCCTGATTAATTTCATATTAGCAGTACTAGCAGTATGTGTAGCTTTGTCTACTGTTTGCTTAGTACGTGCATGTTTAGATCAAAGTCAGTACGTCATCAACTTAGTCAATGCCATGCTTGTGATTTACTCGTGGATTAATTTAATCGAGAAATTGCCTATTTACTCAACAATCCAAAAACCTATTTTGTGTAGGAATTTTTCGGCAAGTGGCTTTGCCGCAGCACTGAAACCGGATAAGTTTACCGGTACGTATTTTAAGCGTTGGCAGACAAAGACCACTTTATGGCTCACGGCTATGAACGTGTTCTGGGCCACCGGTGTGTCCACGGGAACGATTGCTCCTGAACAGGAGAAGACGTTCAGGGAGGCAACCACTGTGTTTCTCGAAGCAGTTCTTAGCGTTGTCGGAGATAAACTGGTCGACGCATATTTACATGTGCATGTCGCCAAGGACTTGTGGGAGGCGCTCGAATCTAAGTTCGGGGCCGCCGATGCAGGGAGCGAGATGTATATTATAGAGCAGTTCCACGATTACAAGATGGTTGAGAACCGTCCTGTACTGGAGCAGGCTCATCAGATAATATGCATTGTTAAGGAGCTTGAGCTTGTGAAGTGCGAGTTACCGGGCAAGTTTGTCGCGGGCTGCATAATCGCTAAGCTCCCCAATTCCTGGAGGAATTTTGCCACCACTCTGAAACATCAGAGGCGTGAATTCTCTGTGCAGGATGTCATTGGCCATCTGAGTGTTGAGCAGAATTCGAGGGCAAAGGACTCACACGGAAAAGGGGCCGAAGGGACTTCTGTTGCCAACATGGTGAACCAGAGGAACTTCAACTCCCACAAGTTCAAGGGAAAGAACGGTGTCCAACAGAATACCGACTTCAAGAAGAAGGGTAAGAAGACCTTCAAGAAGAACAAGAAGGACGAGGGCTGCTTTACTTGTGGTTCGACTGAACATTGGGCCAACAAGTGCCCAAACAAGTTTAAGAAGTCAGGACAGGACTCCAAGTCTGTCAACATGATTGTGGGCAACAATAAGAATGGTGCATCTGGGTACGGTAATTTATTTACTGTTTTTTCAGTGTTTCAGCCTACCGATTGGTGAGTGGATACAGGTGCAGGTGTTCATGTGTGTGCTGACATTTCATTGTTCTCTTTTTACCAGGTCACAGGCCACAGGTCCGTATTGATGGGGAATGGCACGAGTGCTTCTGTTCATGGTGTTGGCACGATCGATCTGAAGTTTACTTCGGGAAGGATCGTGCAGCTGAAGAACGTGCAGCATGTCCCCGCCATCAAGAAGAACCTCGTTAATGGCTCCCTTCTATGTAGAGAAGGGTTTAAGTTGGTATTCGAGTCTAATAAATTAGTTGTTACTAAGTATGGACTATTTGTTGGAAAAGGTTATGAGAGCGGAGGGATGTTCCGCCTTTCCCTCGCAGATTTCTGTAATAAAGTCGTGAACCATATTCATTCGAGTGTTAATGAATCTGAGGTTTGGCATTCACGTCTTTGTCACATAAGTTTCGGTGTTATGACGCGGCTAGCTAAGTTGGATTTAATCCCGAGTTTCACTTTAGCCAAAGGTTATAAGTGTCTGTCATGTGTGCAAGCTAAGCAACCTCGCCAGCCTCACAAGGCTGCGGAGGAGAGACACTTGGCACCATTAGAACTCATACATTCTGATCTTTGTGAGATGAACGGTGTATTGACTAAAGGTGGAAAGAAATACTTCATGACATTTATAGATGATTCCACTAGGTATTGCTATGTGTATCTGTTAAATACTAAAGATGAGGCTCTACACTACTTTAAATCTATATGGCAGAAGTTGAGAATCAACTTGAAAAGAAAATTAAACGATTCCGTTCAGATCGTGGTGGAGAGTACTTCTCGAGTGAGTTTGATTCCTTCTGTGCGGAACACGGCATTATTCATGAGAGGATGCCTCCCTATTCACCCTAGTCAAACGGGTTGCCGAGCGAAAAAACCATACTCTAACAGATCTGGTTAACGCCATGTTAGATACGTCGGGTTTATCCAAGGCATGGTGGGGGGAGGCTATATTGACGGCATGTCATGTCCTGAATAAAGTTCCGATAAAGGATAATGAGATCACTCCCTATGAGAGATGGGCAAATAGAAGGACAACACTCTCGTACTTGCGTACTTGGGGCTGTTTGGCGAAAGTCAACGTGCCGATCCCCAAAAAGCGTAAGCTTGGACCCAAGACTGTGGACTGCGTTAATTTGGGCTACGCTAAGAACAACTTTGGCTATAGATTTCTAGTAGTGAAATCTGAGTTACCTGACCAGAAGGTCGGTACAATCATAGAGTCTAAGGATGCTACATTCTTTGAGGATATTTTTCCTATGAGAGATATGCAAAGCACTTCTAGACAGGAATCTGAGGAGACTCCTGAGCCTGCCATTCCTATGGAATATTATGAACGAACACATGATGAAAATCCTGAGGAGGATGACGAGGAAACCCTTGGTAGGGGCAAGAGACAAAGGACTGCAAAGACCTTTGGTGATGATTTCTTCGTGTACCTCGTGGATGATACTCCCACTTCTATCTCAGAAGCGTATGCCTCTCCAGAAGCTGACTACTGGAAGGATGCGGTCCGTAGCGAGATGGATTCCATCATGGCTAACGGGACATGGGAGATCACTGAGCGTCCCTATGGTTGCAAACCATTGGGATGTAAGTGGGTGTTCAAGAAAAAGCTTAGGCCCGATGGTACGATTGAAAAGTACAAGGCCAGGCTTGTGGCCAAGGGCTATGACCAGAAAGAAGAGGAAGATTTCTTTGATACTTATTCACCTGTGGCTAGACTGACCACCATTCGATTATTACTCTCGTTGGCGGCCTCACATGGTCTTCTCGTCCATCAAATGGATGTTACGACGGCTTTTCTGAATGGAGAGCTAAATGAGGAAATCTACATGCAACAGCCAGATGGCTTTGTGATAGATGGTCAGGAAAGGAAGGTGTGTAAGTTACTGGAATCTTTATATGGCTTGAAGCAAGCACCTAAGCAATGGCATGATAAGTTCAATACAACTCTGACATCTGTTGGTTTCGTTGTTAATGAGGCTGACAAATGTGTATACTATCGTCATGGTGGGGGCGAAGGAGTTATACTGTGCTTGTATGTTGATGACATACTGATATTCGGAACAAACCTCAAAGTCATTGAGGAGGTCAAATCGTTTGTCTCAGAACTTTGAGATGAAGGACCTTGGTGTGGCTGATGTTATCTTGAACATCAAGCTACTGAGAGATAATGAGGGTGGGATCACACTTCTGCAATCCCATTATGTTGAGAAGGTGTTGAGTCGTTTTGGATATTCGGACTGCACACCATCTCAAACATATGCGTGTTGATTCGAAAGTCCAAAGGCATGGCTAAAGATCAATTGAGATACTCTCAAATCATTGGTTCACTGATGTACCTAGCGAGCGCAACGAGGCCTGACATCGCGTTTGCTGTGAGCAAACTAAGCCAGTTTGTTTCCAAACCGGGTGATGTACATTGGCATGCTGTTGAAAGAGTTATGCGCTATCTGAAAGGTACTATGAACTATGGACTTCATTATACCGGAGACCCGTCGATACTTGAAGGGTATAGTGATGCGAATTGGATCTCTGATGCTGATGAGATGAAGGCCACAACTGGGTATGTGTTTACTCTTGGAGGTGGCGCTGTTTCCTGAAAGTCTTGCAAGCAAACGATCTTAACGAGATCGATAATGGAAGCAGAATTAACAGCATTAGACACTTCTGGTGTTGAAGCAGGATGGCTTCGAGATCTTTTGATGGACTTGCCACTGGTTGATAAACCGGTTCCAGCTATCCTTATGAACTGTGAAAATCAGACTGTCATCACCAAGGTGAAGAGTTCAAAGGACAACATGAAGTCCAACAAACACATAAGAATGAGATTAAAAGCTGTCAGAAAATTAAGAAACTCCGAAGTGATAGCGCTGGACTATGTCCATACGGCTAAGAATCTGGCAGATCCCTTTACGAAAGGGCTATCACGTGTAGTGATAGATAGTGTATCGAGGGAGATGGGTATGAGACCCACATGAGTTGCCATGGTGGTAACCCAACCTATGTGATCGGAGATCCCGTGAAGTAGGACCTGGGAAACAAGCCAGTGGTGAACTGAGGAGAGTAACTTTACTAACCCACTCCGTTGGAGATGCAATACTCTTGGAAACTGTATGGAAGGATGACTATTGTCTTAATGTGTTCCAAGGCTTATATGTATAAGCAAGATGCTATCCTACAGAGCGATCTTTGGAGGAACACACCTATGTGAGCCCGACTGCTAGTCACAGTCTATGAGATTGGGGTGATCTCTAGTAAGCTCATGAATAGGACAGGAGTGTGACTTATATGCTCCACCCGGGGGGTCAGCCTTCGGCAGCCCAGTACTAGTAAGACATGTGGTGAAACTTCTTTACGCCAAACTGACAATTCAAGGCATAGTCCATTGTTCAGTTGTGAAGGAGTGTAGCTACTTGCTCTAGGTGAAGCTCAACCTTAACAGGTCTTCACTGAAACGCTAGTATATCAAAACGGCGTTTGGAACAAAGGACAAAGTGGGCCCCTAAGATCTGGTGGGGGATTGTTGAAATGTGAGATGGGCCTAGAGCCCATATAACAATTTCAGATTTAATCTCTAAGGGCCCATGTAGGTGGCATGACAAGATGGTGGGAAGTTTAGTCCCACCATGCTAGTGGAAGGAAAGTTGGAGTGGTTTATAAGGGTGGCTCTTCTAATGCTATTGGAGCTTGAGAAGAGAAGATGCCCTCGCGCGCTCCTCCTCGTCATGTCACCTCATGACGCGCCGCGCCACGGGTTGCGGGAATGAGCCGAGCCGAGCTCACACCTATGCGCTTATTTTTGCCAGTCACTAATGGAGAGGTTCTAACAGCAGGGCCACGATCCGAGACGTCGGATCGTGGGCTGTCACGGACTCGGACGTGGGTCAAGGCCACGTCTCTCCATGCGGCTGCGTCTATATAAGTGTGTTGTGTCCCCTAACCCTAGCCGCCACAAACAGATCACATTTGCTCACGCGCACGCCCACCGTCGTTCCTTTGCTGCTGCTGCTGCCGCCGGTGACTCCATCCCGTCCGCCGCGTACACGGTCGACGGGAGAGCAGGTCTCCAAAACCACGCCCTTCTGGTTCCTGTACGGGGTGAGGGGCGAATAGGTTTTTGGGCAGCGATTACACGACTGCTCGCTTCCGATCGTCTACTTCCTCTACGTCCGCGTCGCCTTCATCATCACCATGTCCACCGACCCCGACCGTGCCGCCGCCGAGAAAGCTGAAGCCGACAAGAAGGCCGCCGAGGACGCCGCTGCTGCCACCAAAGCCGCGGCCTCTGCATGGCCTACTGGAGGGTATAACTCGTTTATCTCGCTCCTGATTAATTTCATATTAGCAGTACTAGCAGTATGTGTAGATTTGTCCACTGTTTGCTTAGTACGTGCATGTTTAGATCAAAGTCAGTACGTCATCAACTTAGTCAATGCCATGCTAGTGATTTACTCGTGGATTAATTTAATCGAGAAATTGCCTATTTACTCAACACATTGGCTATCCATCCATTAATTTTGTGACTAAGTCGTGGTCCTCCAGGAGTATGTTTCATATCGGAACCTTGATTTTCCTTTTTGCAAAGAGGTATGCTACAGACGTGTGCTCTGCTCCATTGTCTAAAGCTCACCATGGCCTCTACACCCAACAACCATTTTGCCATGTTTGTCGGAGGCTGTGTGTTCAGAACCTATACTGAAAACCAAAATCATGCTCAACATGCCTTATACACTATATGGATTTGGTGCAAGGGGCAAAATGATGGAATCTTCATCAACATCACCTGTGGCCCCTTGCAGTCTCTGGTGGCCATCAAGATTGCACATGGCATGTCATCTTTTTTTTTTACGTTGACAAAGTAGCCTAGTACTATCTTTCTTCTTAGTAGCCTCTGTTTTCCTTTCTGATATGTCATAGCTTATAAATCTTATCCCAACGTCAACTAACACCAAATTTAATTCAACATCTAGCAAAATAGAAAATCTCAACATCATGGTGCGTCAGTTCAATGATGTCTGCAATAAAGGGCAAAAAGGGAAGTCCATGTCGTGCCAAGGCAATGTGGTGAGTCTAGCGGCAGTACCATGCTAGCTGGGTCAGAGTTGTAGTTGGCATTCCTTGTAGGATGATGGATCTCGATATAAGTCTTCCATCATGTCATCTTGAATTAGAGGTTTTATTAGTGTTTCCTTTATAACTATTGGCACATAGATTTCTTTTTTTTTTTGACAAAGGGTGGATTTTATTGGCTCAAAATGGAGCATCAAGAAGATACACAACACAAAGAGCACAAACTCGACTTCTGCATGTCTAGGATGGACACCGCCAACACCAACTCACACACATGTAAAAATACGCTGGCAACTAGAAAAATCATATAAGACCAAAGCTATACGTAGGCGAGGAAAAAATGGAAAAAAAACTCCAAAGCAATCAGATCTGGGATCGGCAAACTACAACAATGACCATATATATCCACATCAACCATCTCATGACACCACATGGGCCACACGGTTCTTCAACACCAATGTCTTCAGGAAGGGTGCGACACTCAAGCGTCACCGTCACCGGATCCAACCACCAAGGCTAGAATCTAGATTTTCACCCTCAAGAACAGTCCAAGCATATCCGAGCAATGCCTTCAACAAGGTAATGACATAAGAAAACATCATCATTGGTATCACCACTTAGGTCTGACCTAGGCATTCGCCTTGGAGCTCAAGACCGGGTGCTCGAGCAGCACCACCTCTGATGTGGCTCATATGTTGTCGCCACCACTTTTCCACGAACCCAGCAGCAATGTGACTGCCGGTACTAGAAAAAAACAATCCAGTTGCGTCAAGTCGTTGTCCTTAATTTATATCTCACTGCCGAAGTCAACAACTGGATTAGAAGAGATTTACCCTCCCGAAGACCTTTCGATGACCATTGTTGTCATGGAGCCATAGGAAGTCGCTGCAAAACAGTTTGCAGTCGCCACCATTCGACCGATCGGATTTGAACGACCACCACAAAGCCATGGACCACAGTACCGCCAGCCGGCCACCTAGACATTCCCCACCTTTGTTAACACCATTCATCGCACGGTAGATGACAATGTCGATATGCCCCATGGTGTCGATGGAAAGTGGAGCTTCAGATCGCGACCCCTTGAAGCCGCACAGGCGACGTGCACTACCGGATTCCATCCGATTGAGAGGTCCAGGAGTGCCATGCACAAAACCGTGAAGACCTCCGGCGAAGGATTCCGGAACTCAGCGGACAGATCGAGGATGACCGGCAGCTGGAAGAGCGGCGAGTTGGACAGGAGAAGACCACTAGGGTCGCTGCACTACCATCCTTTTCCCGTCGCCGCCACCCCACACGGCCCGTCCTCCACCCCCTGCACGGCGCACAGGAAACCCCACCTCCTTAGGAGATGGGGCCTGCCGCCACCGTGGCAGAGGGCCAGCAGCATCGGCGGAAGGGGAGGCCGCAGCGGCTGGGAGCTTCGCGGCCGCGCTGGGGTTTGGCTCCTGGCGTCGCCTGGGGAGCGGCGTCTAGGAGTAATCCCTTTTTTTCAGATAAGCCTCACCACTAGGACCATCGGCACATAGATTTACTAGGCATATTAATGTTTGATTGTGTGTTGTAGTGCAAACCCGAAAGGGTGTTCCATAACCTTCAAAAAAATTTGTTCCTAAATGATGCTGCATTGCCTCTCCATGAGTTTGAAAATTTCAATCTAGATTTTGAATCTTGTTCTCAACTACAGGTTATTATACTATCTTGAGGCAACTTTTCAGCACATTCGAAATCAGTTATGTCATATTTTTATTAACAGGGTGTTGGAAGGTGAAATTGTATACGGATAATAAGGTGTTGGATCGCAAAGCATTCTTTTGGTCATGCCAATGCCATCTTGAACATTGCCATTTAGAAATTGGAGCCTCTGTGTCTCTGATGAAACTAGTATTTTCATGTAGGTTTCATAGGAGTTTTAATTTCTGAGGATCAGCAAACTACATGCTGTTATGGGTGAAATCCGAATCGGCTGTGCCAATTATTTTTTCCAGATGTATGACAGAGTTTTTGAGACTATATATGCCATTCCTAGCTAGGTTCTGATTTTTTTTTCACAACTACAAAGAATTGTGAGAGGATTTTCAAGTTCGTTTTTCACACGGAGCAAAACAAGCAACTGTGGAAATAAAATAAGATCAGGATCCTTCAGCTGGAAGCCAGATCAGATCACACCTTGTACTGATTCGTAATTGGAATGAAATTTTCTCAAAAAAAAAAAGTCTCGGAATGCGTTTATATAATGACCAGTGTGCCATTGCTATTTTATTTTGCTATGAGCGAAAGGTTGGTTTTGTTTGGAGTTTTGCCAATCTGTTTGGTACACCATGAGACCAATATTCTTTTATCAACTCTTTCATTTTTCTCGCCAATGTTCAGCAATTTTTTTTACTATCAAACTAAAGTTTGGTCGGCGGCAGCATAAATCAAACACACCATTGGTCTCTTATGCATATCGGGCCATCCCATGGTTCGTGCAAATCCGTGGAGATATCTTTGTTTTTCTGGGTCAGTTTTGATGCATATGGATTGCAGAGTTGTACTTAGTACTCCTACGTTGTATTGCCGTACAAAAACCAAAAAGTTGACAGTTGACAGTTGTAGATTGTTACGGTTGCGGTCGTGCATCCTGAGACCACATTTACGCCTTGGCTAGTTCGCTTCCGGCCCGGCCCGGCCCATTCATCTCTCTGTCCCCTGTCCGTTCGTCTCGCCTCCAGCGCCGACCCCGAAGGCAGATCGCCCGCTCCCAATCTCCACTGCCTCCACCCGCTGAGCTTGCTTTCTCTACAGGACCCACTCCCACCCCCGTTGCCCGAAGCGGCGTAGTGATTCGGGCGACCAGATATGCGGCGGCCTTCGGCGAGGTAATCCCAAGTCCCCATTCTCCCCTCTGATTGCCTTCTATACCCTAGCTCTAGGTCTTCGTGAGAACATGGATTGCAGTCCTGGGGTTTGAGGATGAAGTGGGGGAGAAATCGATCTGCGCCTCTTTCAGTAGCTGCGTCTGCGTCAAATAGGGTAGGGTAGTTTGGCTGGTCTGTACTGTTATCTTATCTCCCCCGGGAGTCTTCCAGAGTTTCGGCTGCTGCGTTCCCTCCTCAGCAATACTTTGACTTGGGATTAGTCGAGGTCTTGCGTGCTCGGTCGAGACGATGAGTTTCCACATGCCTCCCATTCGTATTGCATAATGGGTTGCATCGATCCAACCCATGATTTACTTCACTGTGTTCTCTCGCTCGGGGTAACATTGTTAGGGACTAAGAAGAAGAATGCATACACATGGCCTCGCCCTTTTGTAAGTGTTGGTGTGCACATTAGTTATCCTTCCATTAATTTTGGGAGAGTCATGGAATCTGCTTCGTACCGATGCCTTAACTGCCCTTTCTCAAAACAGGTTTAACTACATGTATGTGCTCTGCTCCATTGTCTCTGGCTAACCCTGTCCTCTAACCTGAACATTGAGTTGCTAAGAGCATCTCTAGCAAACCCCACAAAAATCCCCCGACCCGCAAAATTCCCGCGAGTATACGGGCTCGGCCCGATTTTCTGGCCAGAACAGAGTCTATATACTTGCCTGGCCCGTAAAAGAATTTATCGCGGCCCGCAAACCGCTCGCCCCAACTAGTATATCTATGGGTTCTCGACGCGTTTGCGGGTCGAAACCCTATCCCCTGCCGCCGCCTCGTCGCGCAATTCCCCACTCCCTACCGCACATTTCTCGCCGCCGGCGAGCCCCTTCCGCCTCCATCCGCCATGTGGGGTCGCATGTGGAGCTCGGACGCGGCTCCGGGAGCAGATCCGGCGGCGGCAGCGACCCTGAGCGCGAGCGGCGCGTCCGGTCGGATGACGCGATGAAGTGTGGGGCGAGGAAGTGGACCAACCGCGGCCTCTCGCCGCCGCCGAGCTTCTGTGTCCGGGAGACGGACTAATACGACCGTCGGCACGGCCGTACGCCGTCCTCGGCCGCGGGCTCGTCCTTGGCGGCAAGATCTTCCTCCTACGCCGGGAGCTCCTCCTCGACCGTCGGCAATATATGTAGTATGTGATGAACTACTATGGTGCAATTCCTCCCGCGAATCTGTTTTTTTCAAATTATGCAATTTCATCTACGGTTTCTGATCGGCCGCACTCGTTCTCGACCCGCAAACGAGATTTACGTTGAACTGCAAACGCGTTTTGCGAGTCGGGGTTTTGCAGGGTCTGCTAGAGTTGCTCTAAGCTTGTGGGAGACCGTGTGTTCAGAGCGTGTACTAAAAACCAGAAACATGCTTATTGTTATAGCCTCGTACCTCATCTGATATTTGTGCACGGAACGAACTGCTCCGATCTTGAGCGACACCACCTCTCGCCCCTTGCATTTGCAGCTTGCCTTGAGGATTGCAAATGATACGATACACATGTTTGCCTTGACAGAATAGCCTACTGCTATCTTTCTTGTCTGTAGTCTAATTTCTACTTGTTCCCTGCTAGGTTGTAAATCTTATCGGTGTTTCAATTAACTTCAAAGTGAAATCAACATACCAATGGAATATCCCAACATCACAGTGCTTCAATTCGATGGTTTCTTCATCCGAGGAAAATAAAGAAGGTTGTGCCGCACCAAGGTGCTGTGGTGGGTCTTGCTGCAGTTCCATGCTAGTTAGGTTG
>NC_057801.1:776820902-776822851 GCF_018294505.1 Triticum aestivum
AGGTATGACATGAAAAAGACTAATGGTTGAGACACTGATGGCAATCACGGTAAGGAAGAGCCGCCACAACAAGTGACAAATGATGCTTGTCATTGACCTCATTTACAAATAAGTGGCAGATATGAACATTTGTAAGCTCATGACGTGCTACTGAGTTTGTCAAGATGGATGTGGTACTGTGATATTAGTGTGTTAAGTGGAGCAAATGTGAATCTTTGTCATTTTTCCTTATAATGGATTAAGCCTGGTTCAGTCAGATTATACACTTTTGTCAGTTTAATCTTTGTAAATCATGTGTACAAATTAGAGCATAATAAATCCATGGGAACAAAAATCTATATCAGTAGCCATAACTATTCTTTGCCCGTCACAACTACATTATGCTGCACTGGCGAGCGGCGACGCATGCCTGCTACTGCAGAGATTGTACCAGTGGCAGGCGAGCGGTCAGCGATGGGCGCCCCTAAGAGCTTTGCCCGACACTGCTGGGCTTTTACCATCAGTCACTCCTAGGCATTCCTGCAGTAGTGTGATGCTATTCACATCTAATGTTGGAAACAATCATGGGGAGTCGTGTTATTTGTGGGTTTCTTCTACGTCGTTGTTATGTCCAAGCTGCTAATGAGGTGAGCATTTGTTGCATCTGGCATCGTACGACAACCAGCAGATTCTTTTTATGTACAAACAACAGATTCTTGTTATGTACAACTTATGAATTTCCATATATCAGCTAATGGGGTCAGCATTCATTGCATCTGGGATTGTATTGTTTGTGGGTTTCTCCTATGCCGTCGTTGTGTCCAAGCTGCTTCCACCATATGAGAACCAACTTATGTCCGCTATCCAAAATGATAGGTAGGGAATCTCAAATCAGAACGCATGATCATCAAATTGCTTTTTTCCGGTCTGCCACTGATTTCTGATTATGAAAATTTTACTTAGTTACTAGAAGCCGTGTAATATAATATCTAGATATTGTACTTGTCTATGTTGGACCAAATTCCTGTAAGCTAAGTCGAATCCAGTAAGAAGTTACTATCGTTTACTTTGATATTTCACATAACAGGTATTACTGCCTACTTGTGCCCTTGACACGTCCTATGATAATTGTGGCTGTCTATCTGCATTGGCTAAGTATATAAATGGTCAAGCATGCCTGAAGAACTACACATCAGTTTTACAGAAGAAGCCTGCAGTGTTGCTCAAATGGAAAATCCATGGGGATCATGAGCACAATTCAACTGTTATAAAAATTCTGAACTCAGCGGTGGTCATTAGTCTTCTGCAATCGACAAATTCCTTTATAACGTATGAACTTCCGTCAGTTTTGAAGGATTGAATAGGCTGATGTCAACTTACCAAATGGACCCCATTGTGTTGCAGCTAGGTATTAAAACGAGTACATTATGTTAAGAAAATATATATGTATTCGTGAAATTCTTGAGATGGAAAATACTGCATAGGTGTCAAATTCTTCCATAATCAAAAAGTGAGGCTGTAATTGTTGTACATTTTCATCTTTATTAATAAAAAGAATGAAAGATGCTGGCCTCTTAGAGTGAACCATGGAATCATCTTTCAATATATTTTAAATAGATAATAGGTTGATAGGTAGATTTGTACGCATTTGTGTGTATGCTTATGTTATATATATAGTTTATTTCCTATAATAACAATATAAGTGTGTTAGCATCACTTTCATCGTCTACTGAGACAACAGATTTTTGTTGTGTACAAAGTCTTCTCTTTTGCTTGTAGAGTTTCATTTTGCTTTATCATCTGCTGATGCTATTCACATTTAAAGCTGGCAAGATTATATCCGCATATGGCTAACTTTGTTCTAAGTTCTATAATTATGTATTATATCTATTTTGTTGTGTCTCTGTACGTGCGCACATGAATGTTACGAGTTTGCAGTGACCAAACCGAGGCAACCCACAAACTGCAGG